>NC_057812.1:435603140-435609673 GCF_018294505.1 Triticum aestivum | reverse complement strand
GCCGCCGCCGCGCCCCTCCGCCGCCTCCTCGCCGCCTCCTCGTCGCCGGCAGCCGCCACGGCCACGGCCCCCTCGCCAGCGAGCTACAGGAGCTCCGGCGTGATCAGTACTCCGGCGCCGCCTCGGGATCCGTGCGCTGGATCTAGATCTGGGGTTGACCCCCTCTCCCCCGAAACCCTAACTCCCAGATTTTTTATGCATTCTTTGACTGCTCGTATCTCCGCAACCGTAGCTCCGTTTTGGGCGTACGATATATCACAATCTTCGCCTCGACATGTACATCATTTCATTCCATTGCATCATTTGCATTTGAGGTCATCTTGTTGCCCAGAATGCTGTTAGAAGGAGGCTTCTTGTGCAAGCTTGCGAAGAGAGGTACCTGAGAATGCAGATTTCAGGGACTTAGTGATTTTCACTAAGTCTGGGATATTTTAGTTCATGATGCTATATGTCCAGCTTGTTTCCTAGTGATCCGTGCCTCTTTTGAGGATGATCAGTAAGGGAGTTTTGATATTTATGTTATGCTCTATCCATCCATGTCTTTGTTTGCATATGTGGAGTGCCCTAGGTTGACTCAATCGAGCTCAACTTTTGCTTCATTGTTAATCTGGGAAGATCGTCAACTTGTTTGCGATTTTGCCGATGCTATTGTTAGTGATCCGTGCATGCTATGCCATTGTTCTTGCCATGTCTAGCTTGTATTTTGTGTCTTCTTAATGGATGTATGCTTGCCTTGCCATGACTTGCACCGTGGTGAGTGCATCGAGCTCGTTTACATGCCTTCGTGAGTTATATTTCAGCATGTCTCAGTTTTCACTAAGTCTGAAAACTGATTGTGTTTTAGCTATGTTCGTGTGCCCGTTAATATATTTTGTGATCCCTTTTGGCCCCAGGTCACTTTGGGTGTTTTGTTAAGCTTGTTGAGTAGCTCGATGCCATGTTCTTACTTGTCATATTCAGTTCATGTATCATGTTGTTTTGCTGCTCCGAAGAGAGCATCATGATCTGAAATTTCAGACTAGTGTTAATTTCACTAAGTCTGGAATCTGTTTTGCATTTGCATTTTAGCCATGCTTGTTTGAACCTCTTAATGGATGAATTGGCCGTGGCTCAGTGCTAGTCTTTTGTTAACCATCTTGTGTACATCACTGCCACGTATTTTTTTTTCATGTTTGGTGGCTGTAGCATGTTCATTTCGTTGCATTTAGATGCCTACTTGCTGTAAATCGCAGACCGATGTCATATCTTAAAACGCTTGCCATTTCCAAACTGTAACTCCGATTCCAATGATCTTTATATCGTTTTCAAGCGATTTCATCCCCTCTATCCAGTGGCACACTAGGTTTTCCAAGTTGATGCCAGGTTCATGCTTTTCCTGTCATATCTTGCATTTCGCATCCCGCATAGCATATCGTCATTTCATCATATTGCTTGGTCTTGCACGTGGTTGATTGTATCCTTGTTGCTTGTTTGTCTTGCTGGGTAGAGCCGGGAGACGAGTTCGCTACCGAGGAGCCCGTTGAGTTTGCTTGTGAGGATCCAGTCAACTCTGACAACTGTGCAGGCAAGATGATCATACCCTCGAAATCACTACTATCTTTGCTATGCTAGTTTGCTCGCTCTTTTGCTTTGCCACTGCTACGATGCCTACCTTTTGCTTGTCAGCCTCCCAATTGCCATGTTGAACCTCTAACCCACCATTGTCCTAGCAAACCGTTGATTGGCTATGTTACCGCTTTGCTCAGCCCTTCTTATAGCGTTGTTAGTTGCAGGTGAAGATTGGAGCTGTTCCTTGTTGGAACATTTATTTTCCTTGTTGGGATATCATTATATTGCTATGTTATCGTAATGCATCTATATACATGGTAAAGGGTGGAAGGCTCGGCCTCTCGCCTAGTGTTTTGTTCCACTCTTGCCGCCCTAGTTTCCGTCATATCTGTGTTATGTTCCCGGATTGTTGCGTCCCTTACGCGGTTGGGCTATAATGGGAACCCCTTGATAGTTCGCCTTGATTAAAGCTTTTCCAGCAATGCCCAACATTGGTTTTACCATTTGCCACCTAGCCTCTTTTTCCCTTGGGTTTCCGGAGCCCGAAGGTCATCTTATTTTAACCCCCCCCCCCGGGCCAGTGCTCCTCTGAGCGTTGGTTCAAACTAGAGTCCTGTGCAGCGCCCCCTCGGGGAAACTCGAGGTTTGGTTTTAGTTGTATGGAGCGCTCATCTGAGTGTGCCCTGAGAAAGAGATATGTGCAGCTCCTATCGGGATTTGTCGGCACATTCGGGCGGTGTTGCTGGTCTTGTTTTAACCTGTCGAATTGTCTTGTTGTACCGGGTTGCCGAGTCTGATCGGTGTGTCTCGGGTGGAGGTCTATTCCTTCGTTGACCGTGAGAGCTTGTCATGGGCTAAGTTGGGACCCCCTGCAGGGATTGAACTTTCGAAAGCCGTGCCCGCGGTTATGGGCAGATGGGAATTTGTTAATGTCCGGTTGTAGATAACTAAAACCTTAATTAATTAAAATGAATCAACTGAGTGTGTTGCCGTGATGGCCTCTTCTCGGCGGAGTCCGGGAAGTGGACACGGTGTTGGAGTTATGCTTGCGCAGGTTGTTCCTCTAGATTCTCGCTCGCGCCTTGCCTCCTCTTCTCGCTCTCTTTTGCGGATAAGTTAGCCACCACATATGCTAGTCGCTTGCTGCAGCTCCACATATATTTGCCTTATCCATTCCTATAAGCTTAAATAGTTTTGATCGCGAGGGTGCGAGATTGCTGAGTCCATGTGGCTCACAGATACTATAACTCCAGATGCAGGTCCAGGTGATTTCGCTCTAGGTGACGAGTACGAGCTCAAGTGGGAGTTCGACGAGGACTCTCAGCGTTATTATGTTTCCTTTCCCTATGATCAGTAGTGGTGCCTAGTTGGGGATCGATTCAGGGCCTTGTCGCATGTTGGGTTCTTTTCTATTTTGGCGCCGTAGTCGGGCCATGAGTGTTTGTTTGATGGATGTTAATTATGTACTCTGATGTGACGTGGCGAGTGTAAGCCAACTATGTTATCTCCCCCTTTCATTATGTATTACATGGGATGTTGTAATGATTGCCTGACTTGCGACATTGCTTTCAATGCGGTTATGTCTCTAAGTCGTGCCTCGACACGTGGGAGCTATAGCCGCATCGATGGCGTTACAAGTTGGTATCAGAGCCAGGTACGGATCAACAACGAATAATCGGTAAGAACAACTCAATGAACAAGCTTAACAAATACCCACTTCCCAACATCAATGAGCTGTTCGAACAACTCAAGGGTGCTCAAGTATTCTCCAAGCTTGATCTCCGTATGGGTTATCATCAGATTCGTATTCGTGAGCAAGATATTCCCAAGACGGCGTTCAGAACAAGCTTTGGTTCATATGAATACACCGTCATGTCTTTTGGCCTCGCCAACGCTCCTCCGACGTTCTCTCGCATGATGAACTTCATCTTCAGCCCCTACACCAATGACTTCGTTTTGGTCTATCTCGACGACATTCTGGTTTTCTCGAAGAACAAGGAAGATCAACCAAACACTTGCGTTTGGTTCTTGACAAGCTCAGGGAACATCAGTTCTACGCCAAGTTCTCCAAGTGTGAATTTTGGCTCGATGAGGTTCTTTATCTTGGTCATATCATCTCTGCCAAGGGCATTTCCGTGAATCCTGAGAAGGTGTCAGCAATTGTGAATTGGGAACCTCCTCAGAACGTAAAGCAACTCCGCAGTTTCCTCGGTCTCGCAAGCTATTGCAGAAGATTCGTTGAAAACTTTTCTAAGATCGCCAAGCCTCTCTCAAATCTTCTTCAGAAGCACGTCAAGTACGTTTGGTCTCCGGAGTGTGATATTGCTTTCAACACTTTAAAAGAGAAATTGATCACTGCTCCAGTTCTGACTCCGCCTGATGAAACCAAGCCGTACGAGGTCTTTTGTGATGCCTCTCTCCAAGGTCTCGGTGCTGTACTGATGCAAGAGAAGAAAGTTGTCGCTTATACCTCTCGCCAGTTGAAGCCTAATGAGAAGAACTACCCCACTCATGATCTCGAGTTGGCGGCAGTTGTGCACGCTTTGTTGACTTGGAGACATCTTCTATTGGGAAGGAAAGTGGATATTTTCACTGATCACAAGAGTCTCAAGTACATCTTCACTCAGCCTAATCTCAACCTCAGGCAGACTCGATGGGTCGAAATAATTCAAGAGTACAATCCGAGTATCGAGTATACTCCAGGCAAGGCTAATGTGATTGCTGACGCTTTGAGCAGAAAAGCATATTGCAACAGTCTGATTCTCAAGCCTTATCAACCCGAGCTTTGTGAAGCTTTCCGCAAACATAATCTGCAAGTTGTTCCTCAAGGTTTCCTCGCCAACCTTCAAGTTTCTCCTACCTTGGAAGACCAGATTCGCCAAGCCCAGCTTCTTGATGATATGGTGAAGAAGGTGAAGACTGGTATTGCAAAGAGTCAGTCCAAGTACAAGTGCTACCGACTTGATGACAAGGACACTCTCTTCTTCGAGGATCGAATTGTTGTGCCCAAAGGTGAACTTCGTAAGGTGATCATGAACGAGGCTCACAACTCTCTCCTCTCCATCCACCCTGGTAGTACGAAGATGTATCAGGATCTCAATCAAGCTTATTGGTGGACTCGAATGAAGCGCGAGATCGCTCAATTCGTGAACGAGTGTGATGTCTGCAGAAGAGTGAAGGCAGAACACCAAAGGCCAGCAGGTCTCCTCCAACCTCTTGCCATTCCAGAATGGAAGTTTGACCACATTGAAATGGACTTCGTGACTGGGTTTCCAAAGTCCAAGCGTGGCAATGATGCTATATTCGTCGTCATCGACAAGCTCACCAAAGTGGCTCACTTTCTGCGTATCAAAGAGTCAATCACTGCAGCTCAATTGGCGGAACTCTATACCTCTCATATTGTCTCTCTGCACGGTATTCCTCAAGTGATATCTTCAGACCGTGGCAGCATCTTTACCTCCAAGTTTTGGGATTCTTTTCAGAAGGCCATGGGCACCAACATCCGCTTCAGCACAACTTTCCATCCTCAAACAAGCGGTCAAGTCGAGCGTGTCAACCAGATTCTCGAAGACATGCTCAGGGCTTGTGTGATTTCTTTCGGCATGAAGTGGGAGGACTGTCTTCCTTATGCTGAATTCTCATACAACAACAGCTTTCAAGCAAGTTCGGGCAAGGCCCCCTTTGAAATTCTATAAGGCAGGAAGTGCCGTACCCCTCTCAACTGGTCTGAAACCGGTGAACGTCAGCTGCTGGGTAATGACCTGATCACAGAGGCAGAAGAAATGTGCAAGGTCATTCGTGATAACCTCAAAGCAGCCCAGTCCCGCCAGAAGAGCTACTATGACAGTAAGCACCGTGATCTGGCTTTCGAGATCGGAGATCACGTTTACCTCCGTGTCTCTCCTATGAAAGGTACTCGTCGCTTCGGTATCAAAGGGAAGCTTGCCCCCAGATATGTCGGGCCTTTCAAGATCGTCAGCAAGAGAGGCGACCTCGCCTATCAACTTGAGCTTCCTTCAAACTTTGCAAATGTTCATGATGTGTTCCACGTCTCTCAGCTTCGAAAGTGTTTCAAGACTCCTGACCGCACCGTCAACTTCGAGGACATTGAGCTCCAAGAAGATCTCTCTTATCGTGAGCATCCAGTTGCTATTCTTGAAGAGACTGAACACAAGACTCGCAACAAGGCAATCAAATTTCTCAAAGTCAAGTGGTCTCACCATTCCGATCGTGAAGCTACCTGGGAACGCGAGGATCACCTCCGTTCTGAGTACCCGGAGTTCTTTCAGTCCTAGATCTCAGGACGAGATCTTTTCGTAGTGGTGGAGTGTTGTAACGCCCCAGATATACTTTCCATATTTGTATCCAACTCTTGCCGTCTCCGGCGCTAAGTTATATTTATTTCTCGGGTTCGGGTCTTTGTCTCCGTGTGTTGTTTTTCTTTTTCGTGCATCTCTTATCATGTCATCACGTGCACTGCATTTGCATACATGTTCATCTCATGCATTCGAGCATTTTCCCCGTTGTCCGTTTTGCATTCCGGCGCTTCGTTCTCCTCCGGTGGCCTTTTCTAGCTTTCTTTCGTGTGTGGGGATCAAACATTTCCGGATTGTACCGATACTTGCCATGCGGCCTTGGTTTACTACCGGTAGACCGCCTGCCAAGTTTCGTATCATTTGGACTTCGTTTGATACTCCAACGGTTAACCGAGGGACCGAAAAGGCCTCGTGTGTGTTGCAGCCCAACACCCCTCCAAATTTGGCCCAAAACCCACCAAACTCTGCTCCATGTCCTAGAGCGTTCGATCACGATCGCGTGGGCGAAAACCGCACCTCATTTGGACTCTCCTAGCTCCCTCTATGCCTATATATACACCCCTCCTTTCGGATCTCGTCTTCCTCCCCGTCCTCCTCCTAAAAAAAAACAGATCTCCCCGCGCTGACGGACGTGTCCGGCCCGCGCCGGACAGCGTCCGCTCCACCCCG